>NC_054704.1:28624291-28659817 GCF_016097555.1 Gigantopelta aegis
ATCTTACATTGATAGCAAACTGAGCACGTATGGTTGGTCTTTAGCATCTCTTCCTCTAGGCACACGTGGTGAAATATAATTTTACTTTGTGTATTGTGTATATGAAAATAACTTATGCCCCCCATGTGATCGATGGCGGAGTGACCTTCAATACTTTTTTTTTTTTTTTTTTTTTTACAAGTTTTATTGCCAGCCCCTTGTTTACAATTAGAACAACACATGCCAAGGGTAAAACATGGGTTGTGTACACAAAAATAATAAAACAACATAATATAATACTTTAGGGTACTGGCTTGCAAACCCCACCTCACCCCACCACCACCCCCTCTTCATCCCCGCCTCTCTTTTTCTCTCCTTGTTCAGAATTTGGCGGATATCCTTAGCAACTGGTCTAAGTAACTATTGGAATCGCTGGTTGACATACAAGTTATATTTGGAAAACATTTTGCTTCCTTCCTCTCACATGCATGTTCCGCCCATCTCTGTCCATCTGTGTATTTATCTATCTTTATGTCGTTGATAAATTGAACATTATCATCTTAATTTCAGTTCAATTTTTTGCCGTCCCCATTCAAAGCGTTTGGTGAGAGTGAGTGCCTGGATACGAGATCAGCCACGTTCAACAACACACTGAAGTATTTCGAACGTTACACATACATGCACTGTCTGCTAGAATGCGCCGCTGATTTACTCTTTAAAGCATGTGGTTGTATCATGCCCAGTGATCCACGTAAGAAACTTTTATTAAAATGAAATTATCGCATTTCAGTAAGATAAAGTATTTTTACTATAGTCCTGTTCAATTGTTTAGAACCTAAGTTTTTTGTAAATGTTACGTTTAATCCCTATTCAGTCCTTGTGTACGAGCGTAAGTGTACACTAATTTGACTAAATGACTAGCTGTGATTTTATATACCGCTTATTTAGCTACGATCTAAGCAGTAGTTAATAATGAAACTAACGATACAGAAATTCACTTCCTCGTCGTCACTTAACGATACGGTTTCTACCGTTTGACTCGGTAATAAAAACAGTTGCGGGAGCAAGCATGCACATATTTTTCATTATAATAACAAATCGTACATCATGACGTATATTAAAGTTACAGTCTATGGTTACCACATTATAACATCATGTACAAATATAAAATACAAGCTGAAACGCACTTTAAAAAAACCTCGTGTGTGTTCGCTATGAACGGAGATCGTCAAAAGTATACGCTCCATTCGTCGCCTGTGCCGCCATTGCTCGGCAAAGCACAAACGACAGCCTGTTGTCAGTTTCAGTTAACACGTGCGTTTGCAGATTTGAAATTGTAGGGTTCGTCTCAAAAAATTAAATGAGAAAGTTTGCACTATACGAAGAACGTTCAGTTGATAATACGGTACTAGAGTCTTTCATTAAAACCGGTTTGATCTTGACAACGTATTATCGACAATCGTACCTTCCTATTTCAGAACCGGCCTCGGTGGCGTCGTGGTTAGGCCATTGGTCTACAGGCTGGTAGGTACTGGGTTCGGATCCCAGTCGAGGCATGGGATTTTTAATCCAGATACCCTGAGTGAGTGTTCCGCAAGGTTCAATGGGTAGGTGTAAACCACTTGCACTGACCAGTGATCCATAACTGGTTCAACAAAGGCCATGGTTTGTGCTATCATGCCTGTGGGAAGCGCAAATAAAAGATCCCTTGCTGCTAATCGGAAAGAGTAGCCCATGTAGTGGCGACAGCGGGTTTCCTCTCAAAATCTGTGTGGTCCTTAACCATATGTTTGACGCCATATAACCGTAAATAAAATGTGTTGAGTGCGTTCTTAAATAAAACATTTCTTTCTTTCTTTTCCTATTTCAGAATTAATATTTTATAAAGTGTTAGTAGAACTTTCAAAGTTTAGTTTGTATACTAGTAACACATTGATCGTGTATATATATTTTTAATAAAATATACTAAGGTAGACAATGAACGTTTTCACTTCTTAATTTTACGTGTGTTTAAATCGACAAATTCAAATAAATATTCTTTCGTTTGGAGAGGGTAAAGTTAGTTTGTTTTGTTAACGACATCAATGTTAGAGCATATTGATTTAAGAGGAAACGGGTGCATGTGCAAGGGGGTGGGTATTGGGCGTCGAAACCCTTACCTGCCCTAGCTAAAAACAAATGACATATATTTTCTGGGGGAGCATGGCCCATATAAACTTCGCTAAACACCAAACTCCGCTGAAATCCCTGCATACGCGCCTTGGAAACCCGATACATTTTTGTTTATAGCAAGGGATCATTTATATGTACCATCCCACAGACAGGATATCACATACCATGGCCTTTTATATACCAGTCATGATGCACTGCCTGGAACGAGCCCGTCGATGAGGATCGATCCTAGACCGACCGCGCATTAAAAAAAAAACCCCACCTTTTTGGGTCTAAGTAATGAATAGAAATAACATATAGTCTTGATAAACACAACACCTTCTTCCTCTACCCCTAGAGTGTTATATGTAAATAATATGTTCATATACTTACCATTTGTGACACCCAATAGCCGATATGTATTTTTGTGCTGGGGTGTCGTTAAACAAACATTCATTCATTCATTCATTCCCCCTTCACAGCTCCTTACACTGTGGTTTTACATAGGTATATGTAAATAATATGTTCATATACTTACCATTTGTGACACCCAATAGCCGATATGTATTTTTGTGCTGGGGTGTCGTTCAACAAACATTCATCAATGGAAAGGTGTTGTACCATACCTCTGTGGATATAAATATGTTTTGGAGATATAAGATGACTCCTTAACTGAGAATTAAGAAAGTTAAATTTGTTCAAAATCACGTGAGAAGCTCGGCGCCTGCGCAAATCACGTAAAGTTCAAGTTCTACTGGTGTCCCGCTAAATGAAGAAAAACAAAGCTGACCATTACATTTTACCTAAATGCTTAAATAATAAAAATATTCCACGGACTGCAGCTTTAAATTTAATGTAATACTGACGATGCAAATAAATGCATTTTTGGTGAAAATACGCAAACAAATCGGAACAAGGAGTCCAGTGTCATTGTCATTGTGTGTGTGTGTGTGTGTGTGTGTGTGTGTGTGTGTGTGTGTGTGTGTGTGTCCTCAACACTTTTTGCCACCTTCCTACGCCACTGGTGTATGTACATAGATAAAATGGTTCTTTTTAATCTGCATGTTCTTCTGGGTTATGTTTTTGGTTGTGCGTGTTCGTCTGGGTTATGTTTTTGGTTGTGCGTGTTCGTCTGGGTTATGGTTTTGGTTGTGCGTGTTCGTCTGGGTTATGTTTTTGGTTGTGCATGTTCGTCTGGGTTATGGTTTTGGTTGTGCGTGTTCGTCTGGGTTATGTTTTTGGTTGTGCGTGTTCGTCTGGGTTATGTTTTTGGTTGTGCGTGTTCGTCTGGGTTATGTTTTTGGTTGTGCGTGTTCGTCTGGGTTATGGTTTTGGTTGTGCTGCTGTGTGTGGTCTTGTTTTGTAGGCTATTGTTTATTTGAGGGCAGAGTTGTTGTTTTTAAAATATTAGGTTTTTTGTTTCGCCTGCCACATACGCTTATAATCACATTTACAACAATGTCTTCATTTTAACATGTTGGGCATCTACCTACCTTAAATAATCGTCATGCAAGACTAACATAAATATGTTTATACAAATATTTTGATGTAAATAAATGCGTTCCCCATAGTACGGACTATAAACATTTTTCTATTATCTGACTATTACAACTGTGTTACTGTCACACAAAATTCATTAAAACTGTAGGTGTATTTGTACGTTTAAATAAAATTATGATAATGAATGTGAGGCGAGATTGCAGCTTAAAAAAACCTCGAACCTTTCCATGCAAGAAAACCAAAGCAATCAGGGTGAGTGACAGCTCGCTAGATTCACCTCCTATATTTGACACGTGGTCAATTATAACAAAACGCAATTTCAGCAACTTAATGTTTACATGTATCATTCTTTATTTTTAAACCATAGGTGAGCATTTATGATGCCAGAGGCTGGTGTACATAAATCTCAGCTGAAGATTCACAAATAACTGTGGTCATCGGCCATGCTTGCTTTTAGCTGAACGCGCCAGAACTGGAGACCGGTTAGGGGACGTAACTCTGCCTAATTGTTCTCGCTAGTTTCTAACAGAGCCTATAGAAACGAGGTTAACGTTACACATTATTCTGAGATTCTGAAATTATTATTATTATTTTTCTGGTTACGAGTACTCAGTATTGGTATACTTTCTGTTATTTACAGCTCTTGGTCCAATTTGTTCATTGAAAGCCCAAGGCGAATGTTACATGCCTTTGATGAGTAAGTATGTGAAAACACAATTTTATTTTACCAAATGCAATTTTTATATCATGGAATAAATTATTATGTGTGGGAATTATAATTGTGACAAAACGTTGAAGTGATATAAATATGTTTCATTATTTGTAATGCTATACTACTTTTATAATTTTGGTGTTTTTTCTGCTTTTATGTGGCAAAAGAAAGATCGCTCAGCCAACTGGCATGCCGTTAAGTATATAGAAGCAGAGAACTTGTAATTATTATATATTAAACATTTGTTTATCTGTAGGGTATACTCGAACAAATGCGAGTGCACAGACACATTGTCAGTGTAAGGAAGTGTGCAGTTCCACAACATATGACGTCCGAATGTCTACAGCAGCCTTCCCGTCCCAGCTGTGGAACAGGTTCCTGGTGGACAACTATATAGTTCCTGACGACACATACACCAAGTACTATACTCAACAAAATTAATTAAGGACACGTAGATACCTTTAGCCTTTTGTCTTTAAATGTGGTTAAAACATACAGATTTGTCCGTTGTAATGTGGCAGATTCTTAATGATTTAAACAACAATTTGAATGAATCAAGGTGTAACGAATCCTCGCCACATTTCGGTGGTTTTCATAAATGCACAAAACTCCACCGTATGCAAGATGTGTACGTCTGCCATGGGTCATAGAGACAAAAACATGAAGAAAAATACCTTGACCCCATAATTTGGCTCTACTATATTATGTTTAGCAAATTTTGACCAGAGGTGCACCCAACTTTTGATAGAGAAGTGAATACCACAAGTCCTGTGATTGGTTATAAATGTGAGTGTGTTTGTTGTAAAACATAATAGTTTCATCTGGGTAAAAAAAAAGAAGCAATTTTATTTCATTTAGTACCAATGTGTCAAGTAACCTTGTGCTTGAAACATGTATGGGGTACCTGTAAAAAAAAGTACTCGAATGTTGTGCGGAACTAGGGTAGTCATAGACGCTACCCGTTATCTCAGAAACGAGTAGCTTGACCCCCATTTGTTTCTGATTCACTTTAAGTTTGAGGGGTGGTAGTATTTATATCCGTGGCGTTTATGTCGATAGATACGCTGCAGGTAGGAGTTTTAGCCACATATGTTACTACTGTCATCTATGGGATTTGAATTGGTAGTATACACCCTTTAACGACACCCCAGCACGACAAATACATGGGCTATTGGGTGTCAAACTAGGGTAAAGTCAAACAAATAAAGTGATATTCAACATCAATATAAAAATTCAACAGTTAATAGTTTTGCACAGAGACAAAATAAACTTTAAATTTTATTATGTTTGGATAGCTTTGGTTGTGCTAAATCACGTTTCAACATTATATCTTTAATTGTTATTTGTACTGATTCAGTCTTTGTATTTGAACATGTCTGTTAATCACTAGTTAAACTAACGTCACATTTGAACACCTGGACCATGTTGTTTAGCAGACCCAATAGTACGAAAAACACCATACATTTTTTTCTTGTAGTTTGTTTTAGGGAAAAAAGAAAGAAAGAAATGTTTTATTTAACGACACACTCGACACCTTTTATTTACGGTTATATGGCGTCAGACATATGGTTAAGGACCACACAGATTTTGAGAGGAAACCCGCTGTCGCCACTACATGGGCTACTATTTCCGATTAGCAGCAAGGGATCTTTTATTTGCGCTTCCCACAGCCAGGATAACACAAAACATGGCCTTTGTTGAACCAGTTATGGATCACTGGTCGGTGCAAGTGGTTTACACCTACCCATTGAGCCTTGCGGAGCACTCACTCAGGGTTTGGAGTCGGTATCTGGATTAAAAATCCCATGCCTCGACTGGGATCCGAACCCAGTACCTACCAGCCTGTAGACCGATGGCCTAACCACGACGCCAACGAGGCCGGTCTCTTTCAAAACAGTTCATGGTAGATATCTAGAGGCTATATCAGTGCACAGATCACAATTATTTACGCTATATGCTATGTTTCTATATACCATTAGTGGCTATAGCACTTTTATTAATATCAGTAGGCCTGTGTATTTGTTTTATGTGCTTTTGCCTGCCTGGGAGCTATATATCTAGAAAAGGACAACTCCTTTTGTCCAGCTCTTCCAAAGATATTAGTTTAAACAAACATACCCACTAAACCTGGCCGGCGTACACCCATTTTACAGTAAAAGTATTACATTTGCACGAGCTGGAATTAACACTGACAAATCTTAAATGTTGACAAGATACACGTTTGCAAACTACATGTTCTTCCTTGTCAACTTCAGTCTAATTGTTGCCATTACAAAGCTGTCTACCATAAAATAGTCACAGTCAAACTGCAGACTACTTGTGCGGATACTACAGGCGTAAAGGCTCCCATTTTTGTAGGGGGTTAGGCTGGCTTTTGCCTGAATTAAACGAAAATGCCCGAATCTGGATAACATTTATTCATAACAGCAATAATTGCCAAATAGCTAACGAATCACTACGCATATTTACATGGATTATAACTAATTTTAAATAAGAATGATGGAAATACATGGTAAAAATGTCTCAGATTGCCAAATGTTGCCCGAGTATCTGTATCATTTTGCCTCCAGCAGCCCCCGCCCCCTTACTCGTACGCTATGGCAGATATATTTCTGGATTTTCGTCAACTAAATAGGAAAATAACTGTGATCTATGACCAATAAGCTGCTGTTTGTCTGCATATCCCATTCTGACTGTACATACCGTTTCATGTTGTTGTTTTTCAAATTAAAAACCAACAACATCTTTCATTGTTGAGATAAAAGTAACTGAGAACTATTGGCTCATATTGGGTGTCACTTGTGTGGAAACACCTGATATCATCACTGTTTTAACAGTGATTCATGAACGCATGCCATCTGTTATGTTTTATTGCCCGTGCTCAGATTGGTCAAACCAGTCTGCAGTCCTCCTGAAGACAGAGTAAGAAGGATGTCGTGTCCTGGGAAGTGCCAATCATTGGAACAGTCACAACATTGCCAAAACATTATCTGAACTAATGCCTTGTGCGATATTATTTCCAAACTGTTATTGGTTTTGTCATTCAGTATTGGTTTGTTAGACAAGGATATGATGAGGCAGTACCCCGGGAATGTTACACAAAAACAGTATTTGATGGATATGGATCTGGTCCATCTATAAATGACAATATCCATATTTGTCAAGCAGGTGGCATTTAACCACGACGCCACCGAGGCCGGTTTGTTTTAGGGTTATGTGTCATAATGACCCTACTAATATAACACTAGCAAATAATTACCAAATGTCTACTTGCCCTGGAATTAATTTTGAGTATATATAATCTTTGCTATCGTAAGTGCACAGAGGATGTAGCTCAGTCTCAACTAGTTTCTGTGACTTATATGCAAATTTGATTGTATCTCACATTACATGGCGATTACTTTGGTAGTTTATTTCTGATGGATGTTAAGATAAATAACATTATGTTTTATAACCATGGGCGAACACAGACGAATACTGATATGCATGGCGCACTAGCACTGGATGTATGGAGGAATTCCATTTCGGATAAAGGGTACAAGCCTACCCCATCCCCACCCCGGGTACCCTTCCCTTGGATCCGCACGTAGTAACGTCTGATTATTTCAATCCAACGAATTATTTTCAGTAACGTATCACCAATTGAAACACTACTATTATCCTGTTCAATTATTTAGACCCAAAGTTTTTTGCAAATGATACGTTTATTTCCTATTCGATATTTGTTTTCTTTGCATTTACATGAAAACAAACCCAAACCCCGAAAGGTTTTATATACAAATCATCATATAAAATGCACGAAGTTGACTTAATTCCACTTTTTAAAAATCTTTATGTCTTTTGAATGCACGTTATTTCGCCTATAAATAACTAAGGTCATTTGCATATCAAAACATTGGGATCTGAGGCTACGTGAAGGCCATTATAGCTTGTTTCACTAAATCAAGGTTATTATTGTTTTGCAGTGTGTAACAGCATTGTCTAATCTTTCCGTTAAACATAGATGTAAACAAACAGAACATGTAACCCTTTCTTGTAGGTGCATTATATTTAATAAATTTAGCTAATGTATTATGTATTTTTATTTTATTATATTAATTATATATTAGCATACCATACCTAACCTAACAAAACTGAGGTGTAGCACAGTAATAAACACAAATCACCTCACACACCGCAGGAATGTGCTTTCCAAATTTATAAATAAATTTAATGCAGGGCCGGACCCAGAAGACCGGGGGGGGGGGGGATACAATGTCAAAGGCCACCAACATCAAATAATAATAATAATGTTATTTAATTTGCCTCTAAATTGGGAACTCATACGTGTATATATATATATATAGTATTTAGGGTGGTGCTAGGGGCTGGGGTTTGGGGGTGGGGTGTTACATTTGTAATGCGAAAAACCAAAGGGCTATTGTTCGGACTCGTATGGGTTCAACCACTTTTTCATCCCGCAGACACAGCCCTGAATGTTCAAAATACGATAGCATTGCTTGGTCAATAACATCATTATTTCGGTCTATGACTGCACGTGCTATTGTAGCAATGTGTAAACCACGTAAAATACAAGTTAGGTAGGGTATATAAATTCATTGAAAATGTATTAGTCGACATTCTTGTTATTGTTATTTGAGGAAAAATATGGGTAAATCGAAAAACACTTCAGTTGATGTAAAATCGTGTATTAAGAACGTTTTCGATTATTTTGAAGATGAATATCAGCGCGGTAGACCTAGGTATGCTTCTTATCGAATTGTCGATCGAGTTTCCGCTGCACTTAAAGTTTCGGTTTCAACAGTAAAAAGAACTGTCAAACATCTAAGCTCTACGAATCCAAGCACAGAAATCACTGTTAAAAAACGCGACCGAAAACTCATCGATTTATTTGATAAAGATGTTATTAGACGACGAGTATACAGATTTTATAGAGAGAGCGAATTACCTACATTACATAAGATTAACGTGGCTTTAAGGGAGGAATGTGGAATCAACATATCCATATCAACTTTACGAAGAACACTCCATGACCTCGATTTTAAATACCAACATATGTCTACAACCGGAAAAGTGATTTTTGAGGACGCCAATATATCAGACAGGAGACTGTCCTATCTCCATGAAATATCCAGTTTACGAGAACAGGGGTATTTAATAGTGTATCAAGATGAGACCTGGGTGAATGTCAACCACACAACATCCCACCACTGGACAGATATCCACCCGGGCACAAGTACCGCCAATCACCTGCCGAAATCAGACGCTGCTGATCGAGTTCCTAAACTCTGTTCGGTGACTGGGAAGGAAAAAAGACTTATTATTTGTCATGCTGGCTGTGATAAATATGGATTTTAGATGGCTGTGAATTGATCTTTGAGGCTAAAAAAACAGACGGAGACTATCATGGTGAGATGAATCATGACAATTTCATCAAATGGTTTGAAGAACAACTTATGCCTTCTCTACCAGAACCTTCTGTTATCGTCGTGGATAACGCAAGCTACCACAACAAATTAACTGAGATTACACGATGTCCTGCACTAAACGCTAAAAAGGAAGAAATTCAGTCGTGGCTACGAAACAAAAATATACCTTTTGAGAGTAACATGACAAAGCCAGTTCTTTATGAACTTGTGAAAAGTAACAAATGTGCAAAGCAATTTGTTACTGATGATATTGCTGAACGCCATGGGCACTTGTGTCTAAGACTGCTGCCAAGACATTCTGAACTCAATCCGATAGAACTGATCTGGAGTCAAGTCAAAGGGCACATAGCTCGTCATAATGATGGTAAAATGACCACGGTGCGGAGAGAACTTGCACATGCATTGAACTCTGTCACACCTACACACTTCTCTGGCGCAGTTAAACATGTAATAAAGATCGAAGAAGATTTTAGAAAACAAAATAGTTTTATAAGAAATAAAATACCCCCTGTGATAGTCCCCCTTAACGAAGATAGTGATGAAGAAATGAGTTCGTCGACTGATTAAGATATTTCTCCATACCCATCAGGAGTATTACTTTAATGTATGCATGAACTCTTTTAACACCAAAAACAATTTATTTCCATATCATTCACTATCAAACAACCTAACAACCTATAAACTAATCGACTAGAAATACATATAGACTACACATACATACGAGAGAAATGTTTATTTAACGACACACTCAACGCATTTGATATACGTTTATGTGGCGTCAGACAAAACGGTTAAGGAGCATTATGACAGTGAGAAAGAAACTTGCTACCGCCACATGGGCCACTATTTCCGATAAGCAATTTTGATAAGAAATAAGGGACGTTTTATATGCACCATCCCATAGACAGGATAGCACATACCACAGCCTTTATACATCAGTTGTAGTGCACAGGCTGGAACCATGTGGGATCGATCAGTCGACCTACCATGAGCGAACGCTTTACCTCTGAGCTCCATATACAAAAGAAGCCTTAAGTGGGGTTGGGGTTGTGCAGAGGGTCACACCTCCACCAATCGCATGCATACCATATTCTTCTCTCTCTCTCTCCCTATAACCATAGATTAAAATATGTTGAGTGCGTCGTTACATAAATGACGTCTCTCTCTCTCTCTCTCTCTCTCTCTCTCTCTCTCTCTCTCTCTCTCTCTCTCTCTCCCTTCAGCACGCGCGCTTGTGTATTCCACAATATAATTATAATATTTGATACATATTTTTTTTTCAAACTGAGGTTTTGTCACTTGAACTCCCCACCTGAATCCGCGCCTGCTTCATGTTTACAGATATTTTCTTAAATATAGGTCATACTACGATTTGTGCGGATAGGACGATAGAACCGAACATTAGTTTGAAACGCACTATAGAATGATGCTTTTGATATGCAAATGACCTTAGTTATTTATAGGCGAAATAACGTGCATTCAAACGACACAGAGATTTTTAAAAAGTGGAATTAAGTCAACTTCGTGCATTTTATATGATGATTTGTATATAAAACCTGTCGGGGTTTGGGTTTGTTTTCATGTAAATGCAAAGAAAACAAATATCGAATAGGAAATAAACGTAACATTTGCAAAAAACTTTGGGTCTAAATAATTGAACAGGATAATAGTAATATTTTTTAGAATTGGTATTCTATGACATGTTAGAGTTGTCGTTAAACATTAATTAATTAATTCATTCATTCATTTTAGACATCTAAATGTAATACTGGAAATGAAATAACTAATTACGAAAATTGCTTTATTTAACAGAGACAACGTTCTAGAACTGAGGATCTTCTACAATGACATGTTGGTTGAAACCGTGGAACAGGTGCCTGTGTACAAAACGGCAACAATAGTTGGTAAGTAGCATTCGGTTTACATTTAAAAACACGTAATTAAATATGATCAAACATTAAAACGACAGCATGATACGTTCTGAAGGACTAATCATGTAATTCATGTTGTCCGGATTCAATTCATTGTTATAACGTCAATAAATGTCCGAATTTCTTGTATGACATGTTTATAGGATTTTAAAAGAGTGTCTAGTTTCTATTAAGTTTAGGATTCTAGTGAAATATCGTTTAGTTGTCATTAGTAGACAGCCTCTGCGTGTACTGTATGCACAAACGCTTCGTGCTCGTGATAACGCAGTTGCGTGCGTATTACTGATGGATTGAAACCTCATTTCCATGCAGTGGACTAACAGTCTCCAAAAACTATACAAAGAATTTAAGGAACACACAGATATTGAGAGAGGAAACCACCTGTCGCTACTCAATGGGTTACTCTTTTCGATTAGCAGCAAGGGATCTTTTCTATGCACCATCCCACAGACAGGATAACACATACCACGGCCTTTGATATACCAGTCGTGGTGCACTGGCTGGAAAGAGAAATAGCCCAATGGGCCCACCAACGAGGATCGATCCCAGACCGACTGCGCATCAAGCGAGCGCTGTCGAAACAAGAGGAATGCTTAACGGAGGTCAACGCATACACGACGTTGCATAGTACTTTCATGTTCATGGCAGTACCATATCACGTCTCCGACAAACAGGTACATCAAACTGGGCAGGTGCGTGATCGATCACGTTCCGGTAGACCACGATCAACGACGTCACAGGTTTCAAAGTGCACCTCGTTTAGCCCGCACTTTGCAACAGACTACAGGCACTACAGTTCATCACCAACTGTATATAACCGTCTCCATTCACGCTCGATTACGTGCACGCCGCCCTATCGTTGCCGTTCCCCTGACGGCGCGGCACATTCAGGAATGTTTGAGATGGGCCCGAATTCATCAACATTGGCTTCACAGACAATAGAATCAGACGTTGTTCACGGATGAATCCAGGTTTGCGGATGGTACGCGTCGTGTATGGAGGAGACGGGGACAACGGTATGACGCAATCAACTTAATTCAGCATGACCGGTATGGCAGTGGCAGCGTCATGGTTTGGGCCGGCATTCATGGTGTTGGGGAAACAAATATCATTTTCATTCATGGAAACATAACTGCTCAACTTTATTGCGACGAGACCATCACATAAGTTGTCATTCCATTTCTGCATTTAAGAATTGAACGTTATATTTTTGACGTTCATGCGATGATAAACACCAAAACCGTTTTACACACTGTATGAATGGCGTAGCGCGTTCAATTCTTATAATTCCAAATACATTAATATTGCCATGAAACAAAACTATATTAAAAAACCCAATCGAACTCTATTCCACAATAATTTACAACTGTATCAATACACAAATAAGGGAATTCCCTTAGAAAGTTACATTCGGTTTTTTCCGTCAAATCTCCGATTCATTATATTGATTTAAGGTTTTATAAATTTTAATTTTCTGAATCAAATGTGGATAAAACGTTATAAAATTTAAAATAACAGAACATCAACTGATAACGCAAAAATTTGTTCGATGAATTTTGAACTAATTAACATGAGGGAGAGTGTCAAATTATTTAGAAGATTTATCTACTACCTATATTAAAATTGCAGTTGTCAAAGGTTGAATTAGTGAAAATTAATGTGAAGACTGACTTGAAAGAGATAAAGTGGTTTCAGTGTTACTGTGTGTGTGGATTTCAGAGGAAGTTTGTGATTGTGTGATATTATTCTCGGAAAGGACAGGCCGCGGAATTGTGCACGAAGGCGTATGTGTTTTCGCGCGTGTAAGTTGTCGGTTTGGTGTTTTTGTCAAAAATGACAGAGCTGCGCTCATGTCTCTCTTTTGATTTTTTTTAGCATTCTCTGCTATAACTTCTAATAGAAGCTTCGTTTTTGTGGCCTGTCATATACATTATGTGTCTCAGTTCAAGCTGCTCATTTCTGAGATAACGGGTAGCGTCTATGACTACCCTAGTTCCACACAAAATTCGAGTACTTTTTTTTACAGGTACCCCATACATGTTTCAAACATAAAGCTACTTGACACAGTGGTACTAGATAAAAATAAAATTGCATACATGTTCTACCCAGATAAAACTATTTTTTTTACCAAAAAACTCACTCACATTTATCACCAATCACATGACTTCTCGAACTTTGACCCAGCCGGAAGTTATTTGGTTTAGTATACCTATAGTACTTGTACCTCTTCTAGTGACCATGCCAACCCAAACAATCTTGCTAGTAGTGCATGCAGTGTTAGTATCAGTAATGAACTGAACACTTGTCAACCAACAATAAATAACCTGCGTATAAATCACAGACAACTGAACACACCGACACTTACCTGAATGTACAGCCAGTGACCATATCCCCATCATTCTAATTAAAATTAGCTCCACTGGTTAATTACTATTACCTGTGGATCTAACAGGACCCCGTTGGAGCTCATGTTTAGTTGACCTTTTGTTCGACCAATCAAAACCTTACTTGCAAAATCATGCCAGTGATTTGAAAAGAATTTCAAAACATTCTCCCGAATAACGTTATAAAAGGCGAAGTGTGATTGGTCGATATTTAAATTATTATTTATAGACGAAATGTCACCTGGACATGGGAGTCCACGCAATGCTGTTAGATCTACTGGTAGACCAGTAGAGCTAACTTTAATCAGATTAATCATTACCCTGCCTGTGACTGAAAAACAATACCACCAGAAGTAATTCACCTGTTATTGTCAATAATTCACTTCCAACTAAAAATAATAGACAAACAATAGATAGCAAATGGTAAAAAAAATGTGATCCAAAGAATCCATGTCACAATAACTTTTGCCTTTAAGTATACTTCAGCGATTTAAACAAAGGCGAAAAAGAGGATAGCACACTTGATGTTAATATTGCGGAACTCATGAAAGAACTAAGTAATGGTAATGTTCTTAATGCAAGCTTCAACGAGGTTGAAATACAAACAGCTATAAAGCAACTTAAAAACAATAAAGCAGCAGGTGTAGACAACATAATTAATGATACCATTTTTTTTTTTAAAGGAAATCGTTTTATCACCTAAAAATTACTACCCTAAACATTATTGTGCTGCTGCTCCAAGCTTTTTTACAACTATACAAACAACAATATTCTAAGTGAAGCTCAGACTGCTTTTTGCAAGGGCTACTCAACTTCAGTCCACTTATTCACACTGCATATTTTAATAGATATTCTGAAGACGAAAGAAGTAAACAGAAATTATATTGTTTTTGTTGACTTCTAAAAGGCTTTTGACATGGTATCAAGATCTTGCCTATTTATACTAAACTATAATATAAATGGTAAATTTTTACAATTATTTATGTCATGTATCAAGGTATAAAATCCACGATTTTGTAAATAATCAGACATCAGCAGCATTTTTCTGCAATAACGGTATCCGACAAGGTGAACATTTATCCCCAGTTTTATTTTACTTATATTTAAATGATTTCGAAGAATGTTTACTGAACTGTCAATGTGAAGGTGGTAAAACAAACTTAGAAAACCAATGCCGAGGACACGGCTCTATTAGCAGCTAATATCTACCTCAGCAAATGGTCTACAAGATACGTTAAATATGTTTTACCAATACTGCAACAAATGAAAACGTAAAAGAAATATTTTTAAAACAAAGTTAATAGTATTTAATAGTAATGCTAAAGACTATAAACATTTTTTATTATTATTTGAAGCACTACGTTAGAACATTTTAAAGAATATAAATATTTAGGAATACCATTTAGCAAATTAAATAATTTTCGAATTACCAAGATGAATCTTAAACGACATGCAACTGAAGCTATGTATATATAATATATATATATATATATATATATATATATATATATATATATATATATATATATATATATATATATGTTACAGTCAATGTGTCAAACCAGTCATTTGGCCAAATGACTAAAGGGTATTTCTTGGGTGTTTTCTAATAACTAAACTATGTTTCATCTGTATTTATGTTTATTATAACAAAAATGAATAATCAAATACATGTAACAACAAATTTACCAGTATAATGCATTGGTGACACATAATACATACTTCATTTATTTAAACAATTTACACTGTTGTGACATCTGCTATTACACAAAACATTATTTTTGAAACAAGCACATCGCTTACTCCGACATCTCTTAGGTCCATTACAATTGCACTTGACGAAACCCTGACCACCGTGTTGAGACTCCTTTTTGTTGGCTTGACGAAGCGACACACTGCTATCACTGTTAATGTCAGATTCACTCAGGAGTCTCTGAGGACATAAATCAAACTGGTGTCGACTATATGTCCCTTTCAGAATACCAGAAGGGCAACCAATGGTATATTGTCCGTTTTCTACAGCTAATATAACACCTAGAATATTTCTGGGATCACCACGTCCCCTGTCAACAGACGGATTGGGCACAGCTATGTTATCACCAACGGTACCATCCTTCATAATCACGCGACTTCGCTTAACAACACGCTCGGCTTGTTTCTGTTGTGCGGCTATTGCAAGCTTTCTTTTCTTGTCTATGCTGCTCGATGGTTGAGTCGTTTCTGGTAGAGGTTGAGTTGTTTCTGGTAGAGGTTGAGTCGTTTCTGGTAGAGGTTGAGTGTCTGGTTGAGTTGAGCTGCTGGACAGAATGGCTAGTAAGTCATCTTCCGTCTGTAGCTTCTGGATAACATCATGCGGTAACGACGAGGAAGTCAAACCAATCCTGGCTTTGATGCCAAATAAGGTTGCATAAGGTGACTGTTTTATTCCCGCATTGAAACTCGAGTTCTTGCGAATCTGAACAAATTTAACACCAATAGTCCAATCAGCGGTATCATTCTCACTCATCCACGCAATAAGCATGTCTTTAATGTCATAATTCGCACGTTCTACAGAACCTTGACTCTGTGGGTGGCGCGGTTTACCATGCACTATAACTAGCTCTGGCCACAACTCCTTCAAATCGGAAATGATTTGAGCTGTAAATTCGGAACCGTTGTCGCTCTGTAATATATGTGGCGCACCGAATAGCAGAAATATGTCCATGAGTTGGTATGCAACCTCAGCAGCTCGCTTTGATGTCAGTGGGCGGATAACAACGAACTTTGTAAGATGGTCCTGATACACCATAATCCACTTGAAAGAACCATGCGGTAACGATTGCATATCGATGAGATCTACTTGGCCACGAACGGAGAACTCTTTAGACAAGATCGGTCGGACAACCACACCCTTTGTCATCGGTCGAACACGTTTACGCTGACAGTCAATGCACATTGACTTAAACAGTTCAATAGAATCCCTGGTGACATTGGCATACTTCTTGCCTAACTCCTTTACCATTCGATCGCGACCACCGTGGCCAGTGGCAATGTGGGCACGTTTGATAATATCGAATGTCTCTTCGATGTGCACGTAATACTGTATCGGGTCATCGTTGGATTTGCGACGTCTTATCAACTTCTCAACATCACCACACTGAAGAATCTCATACTTGGACAGAAGATAATAACCTTGGTGTGACTTATCTGATGATTGTTCATTTAAATGCTTCAGTTCATTTATCAACAAAAAGTACTCTGGTTTTGGTATAAGTACCTTTTTCAGAGATTCATATTTCTTATATAACTCATTTTTGAACGTATCTTCTACTGAAAGCTCCATACTGACAACTGATACCTGAACCATAATGGCCCAAATATTTATAGGCTAAGGGATTTGGATGTTCACAAAGTGTAATCTTAGTGTTGCTTTAAGGACATAGGCTGATTAGTACAAAAGAAAGACAACAAAGTTGAAAGAAGATGTAAAATAAACAGTTGTAAGAACTGTTCACAAAGTGTAATCTTAGTGTTGCTTTAAGGACACAGGCTGATTAGTACAAAACAAAGACAACAAAGTGTTTACAATATTTGACATAATGACTGAAATAAATTCCCATTCAGGCAATCTGTCAAATTATAGACAAACAAAACATGAAAAAAAAAAATGAAAAAAAGTTTTTTTACAATACTTGACATATTGACTGAATTAAAAATTCCCTATCAGGCAATCTGTCAAACTGAGGGCACTCATTTTCAGTCATTTGGCCAAATGACTGGAAATTTTAGGCATTTGGCCAAATGACTAGCGGTCAGAGGCATTTGACCAAATTACTGAAAATCTCAGTCATTTGGCCAAATGACTGGTTTGACACATTGACTGTAACATATATATATATTATCAAAATCGAAATTTAAATCTATCAGTTGAATGTAAACTTAAAATGTTGGACTCTATGGTTCTTCCAAAACCATTATATGATTGTGAAACATGGGGATACGAGAAAAATAATATATGCAATTCTGTTCATATTAATTTTATTAGACACATTTTGCCGCTCAAGAAAGCAACTCTATAGTTTATGCTGTATGCGAGCTAGGAATACTTTCAATATAGTCGATTGTCCAAAGAAGAATTGTTTGTTATTGGGCACGTGTTGTCTCAGGAAAACAATCAAAGCTACCTTCCATACTATAAAAGTAATCTTAAGAGATTATTCATACTTGAATAAACCGGATTCCTGTCAAAACCGGCCCGGTTTTTTCTGGTCTCGAATACCGGATTTATTTTATACACCTAAAATGAAAATCCTTAATTAATTACCCTTGACAAACTGGCTTGTGTGTACGCGCGTGTCATCAAACACAATGGCGTCCATGTATAGACTGGTCTTGTGAATAGACTGGTGTTACTAGCGAATGTGGAGAACGATTACGACTGGTCACTAATCGCCCACACCTTGATAACCAGACAATACCAAGCTCTTAGATTAACTAATTATTTTCTATTAACTGAGGTTAGAAGCCCTACAGAATGCAAAGTTGTGTTCAGTCTAATTATAAGCTCCCCTGTAGTTTGTCAGCCATTCATTTTGCAAAAATGTCGAAACCACCAGCTACAAAACGGAGGCGTGTGGAATTGACATTAAAACATAAAATTAATTTAATTAAAGATTCCCAATTTCAAACGAACAGAAGGATTTAGCAGTTAAATATGAAATCGGCACGTCAACTGTTTCTGATATCTTGAAGAAAAGGGTTGAACTTATTCAAGAATTTGAAAATAACGCAAATGATGAAAAATGCAGATTCAGCACATCGTGTAAATACAGTGAACTAAATGACTTAACGTGGAAGTTGTTTTCACAGGCGAGGTCTAAATGCATTCCGATATCTCGACCGATTATTAAAGAAAAAACTGCAAAGTTCGCTTCTACGCTCCAGCTTAACGATTTTAAAGCTTCAAATGGTTGGCTAGACAGTTGGAAATCATAATATGCGATTAAATATTTTCATAACTAGTGGCGAGAGTTCCGGGTGGATGTTATGGTGGTAGATCAGTATAAACAGAGACGTCGTGATATTGTAGCTAATTTTTAGCCAGAAAACGTGTTTAATTCCGACGAAACCGGGATGTACTGGCGGGCATTACCCGACAAAACTTTATCTGCGAAAAGTGAATCCAGTAAAGGGATTAAAAACTCTAAGGAACGTTTAACAGTCAAACTTGCGTGCAGTTCAACAGGTGAAAAGCTAAAATCCCTTGTAATCGGAAAGCCTGCAAAACCGCGTTATTTTAAAAACATGAATACTGCTCTGGCTTGGATGGTCATGATCTTATATACTCATTCATAGTCATCAAATAAAAAATTTCTATAGCAATTTTACACTGAAAGCTATCCAGCGTTCAGAAAACAAAAAACGTTAAGCACTAGTTTGTTTTGATGTAAGGACATCCAAAATGACGTCATTCGAGTTTGACGTAATTTCCATTCAAACGACACCGCGCCACGTATTCTTACGTCATTTGAATATCTAGTAATGGTGGACTGGAATTAAAGTTGCGTGTACAGTTTAGAAAACCACGTTGTATTAAGCTTGAGATTATATGATAAAGATATTGTTACCCTCGTGTGTTTCGGTATCGTCAATATCATATAATAAATTATATGAATATATGATATTGACGATACCGAAAAACACTCTGGTAATAACATATATCACACATATATATTGCCACTTAATTTTACTCTTTTTTTTCTTTGTTCCAGCAAACCTCGGTGGTCAGATGGGCATTTGTCTTGGAGCCAGTATCCTGACATTAACAGAGTTGGCAGAGTTTTTTGTCTTTTTGTTTATGTGCATACTACACTGCTTCAAACCAATGAACACTGTGAACCCTATTACCAACCATTAATCTTGATTTTCTTTAAAGTCGTAAAAAGCATAAATGTGCTTGGTTGTCCCTTTTACAATTAGAGCTGGGCGGTATTGAAGGTTCGGTATTTTTGGCGTGATGTACCTCGGTATCTGTATGGTATTCGGTATCGATACCATACCGATGCTAAAAACCAATCGTTATTTTCAGTATTCTCGGCTTTAAATGCATACCCGAGTTAAGTCTCACCCGCTAATTTCATCTAAATAAAACTAAATTATATACACGAGACCTTCATCTCTCTCTTCTTCTGAACTATTTTGCGTTCGTCAAATATACACAATGTATATTGTCAGTGCTTTACTAAATCACGGGGAAACGATCAAATATTTTGATATTTTCTCGGTACAGTAAATCGGTATTGACATGATACCGATACCGAACGGTATACACGACATACCACCCAGCTCTGTAATCAATAAGTTAGTTTTTGAGGTGCACTGGTTTTCTATTAACAAAGGTTAATAATCAACAGATCTTTAAAATACAGCATTTAATGGGTAGCTTTTAAATGCATTGTTCAAATATGAGATGCCTGTAGAAGATTAGTGCTTTGTGCATATTATGTTACAGTTAATAACAATGTCGACTACAGCACGTTTGTGCTCGGTGACTGCTTTATTTGGTTAAACATATTATATACAGATTATTTGAAAATATTATTATTTATTATTATTATTATTTGCTGTGTTGTTTTCTGATGGTGCTGTATTAACAGAACATCTGGTTGGCAGGTTTTCTATATAAGGCACAAAACACACCGGGTCTGGGTCTGCCGAGTGTAGCATTTTTTGATGTATGGGACTTGTATATATTTAGATAAATTTACTTCTATAAACATCAAATATAAGTATGAGAAATCCACATTGATTAGTATATACCTTTCCTGTTGGTTATTAAGAAAAAAAATGAACGAGTGAGGTTCGAACATTGTGCAGCTGCCAGTCTGGCAGTGTGAAAATATAGCGCATGTTCTATGTCGCCTGTTGCCAGATCTGTAGTTGACGTCAGCACAGACGCGGTGTGTTTCGTCACATTCGATTCAATGCGTTTCATTTTGGACTGGCACCATACTCGCCAGACCCCGACTCCCAGCCAGATCCGGTGTGTTTTGGGCCTAAGCCAGATTGTATGTTTTTCAAATTAAATATATATATGATACCCCTGTAGCTACAAGCAAATGCTTTATTTAACGACGCACCGAAGCTTACAAAGTCGAGTTTAATTTCCCGGGTTATTTTTAGCGAAGCAGCCGATATTTTTCAAAGAAATACAGTGGAAAAAGCAGATACACTTATTCGGTGGCCAGTAGGGGGAAGAAAGGAATGTGCGTAACAACCCAGCCCATTACAAACATTAATAAAGGAATGTATAGACGGCTTAATTGTTAAGGAAAGAAAGGAATATGCGCGCGCGCGCGCGCGTGTGTGTGTGTGTGTGTGTGTGTGTGTGTGAAACACCCCAGCCCATTGCTTTGAAGAAAGAACGTGTGACTACAACTCAACGTTCCAACGTAACCTATGATCTTTTAACTGCATTTGAAACACGAGTATTTCCCTAGAGTACAAGCCTTTATAGACAACCAGTGTATTATGCCTGGTATGCCAAAGGCCGTGGTATGTGCTGCCCTGTACACACAGCTCTTGCTACTATAAAGTAGCGGTAGAAATAGCCAATCACAAATCTAGTCATAGAGTAGAAAACACAAACAACAAACGCATAGAGAGAGAGAGAGAGAGAGAGAGAGAGAGAGAGAGAGAGAGAGAGAGAGAGAGAGAGAGACTATATTTTACCAAATGGGTAAATACAGTGGTCGTACTAGGATCGATCCCCGTCGGTGGTCCAATAGGCTATAGCCAACCAGTGCATTATGCCAAGGGCCGTGGTATGTGCTGTCCTGTACACACGTCCCTTGCTACTATAATGTAGCGGAAGAGACTGACATTCAATCACAAAACTAGTCATGGAGTAAAACACACAAAAAACAAACGTAATGGTTTGGATTATTTCATTTTATTTCTAAATGACAAATCACAAACTACACATATATAATATGGACACACATTGGGTTACATCGAGAGGCCTTAAGGGCGACAACTACACATATATATATAAAATGGACACACATTGGGTTACATCGAGAGACCCTAGGGGCGACATACAGTAGAATCTCATTGGCTCGAACACTGTCGGTGCATCAAAGTCTGTTCGACCCATCGGGTAGTTCGAACCATGCATTCGGCCGTTGTCGGGTGCTTCTGTAACACAAAAATCATTCGGACAACCTCGCATGTTATATATGTTATATATATATATATAATGGACACACATTGGGTTACATCGAGAGGCCCTAAAGGGCGACATGTGAATAATATGAGTGTTCATTTCTCTTCATCTTCGTCCTCATCATCAGTATCATCACCATCGGTATCGTCGCCGTCTAGTTCGTCCAAATATTCGCCGATCCACGAACGATACTGATTTAATTTAGAACGGATCTGAGGTCTCAGATCTCTTTTCGGATTCACAGACTGTAGAATTTTTCTCGTGTTGGGGCCTTTATCAAAGTAATGCATATAAGCCAGGAAGCGAGAGTACGTGTCTTTAAATAACTTCCATTGTAAAGTCTTCATGTTTCTTTCGATGGCATCTTGGGACATGTTTTTTTCTTCGTAGCGTTTCCTCTTGCTTTCGATATAATCACGATTGATGTCGAATTCACGCTCGATCATCAGACGTATGCCTTCGTTTTCCAGATCGGACGACGGCTCCTCTTCTTCATTTCCCTCCTTGCACGTTTTAAATCGTAGGTGTCGCTGCAAGTCACTCCCGTCTTTAAAGACCAGACCACACGTATCGCAAGACTGCATCCTCTTGACTTTTTTTCAGATAGGGCTCTACCTCATCTTCTTCTTCGTCGTCACTTTCGTAGGCGGGTATGCCTGGTAGTTTTCTCTTGAATGCGTTACTTTGCATGATTTGCACGTAGAGCTCTTTCTCCGACGGTGGTTGAAACTCTTCTGAGACATTCGCCGTTACGTTCGTGCTTTTATACCATTCGGACGGCCCCGTCTCTAAACCATTAGGTCGAAGGCGCCAATGTTCGGGCGTGGTCGGTTTCAAGTCCACCAAGAGATGTCCGTAGGGCCTGTGGGTAGCTTCCTCAAACCGTTGCATGAAATGACGAGTATTTCCAGGATACATCTGCTGTGCCAAGGTTAGGACTTGCTGCTTGTCGATGGGGTTGTTGAACAGTGCCAGGTAATGACAGTTTCTTCTCTGTGTCGGGTCTTTGCTGCTATAGAGGTTCTGGTTGATGGCAATCACCGAGAGGTTTCTGTGGTGACTTCCTTCCGTGAACAGATCGGTGATACGAGAGTCTTTTCCAGCTGTAGACATCAGGTCATCCAACACGATGAGATTTCTGACTCTGGGATCCAAATAACGATCCTTTTCCAAATTCTCGGGTATGCCTTGAACAAATTTTACTCGAGCAACCATTTTGATCGTATCGTAGAGAGGTTGCCATCGTTTGTAGAGCCAGATGATGCGCTGGGGAGGCGGGTGGATTTTACCATCCCGTAGCAGTTTGTACAACAAAAATGTTTTTCCACACGACGTGGGTCCCGACACGATCATGGTGAACGGATGTAACAATCTTAAGGGCTGCTGCTGCTGCTGCTGCTGCTGCTGCTGTTGCTGTTGCTGTTGCTGCTGCTGTTGCTGCTGCTGCTGCTGCTGCTGCTGCTGCTGCTGCTGCTGTTGCTGCTGCTGCTGCTGCTGCTGCTGTTGCTGTTGCTGCTGATGCTGCTGCTGCTGCTGCTGCTGTTGCTGCTGCTGCTGCTGCTGCTAATGTGACACTGATTCATGATGTTGACTGTTGAAGTGTTTGACGTGAACTGGCGATGTTGAAACTGCCATGCCCCCCCCCCCCCTTTATAGTCTTCTCAGAAATGTTTGTGCCGTTTTTGCCCAGTCTGCTCTCGTCGTTTCCGTTCCACGCCGCTCTGTTCTCGTTTCCGTTTCTGCTCGGCCTTGGCTTGTTCTACCACCTGTTGCGTTGGGGAGACCATGACGACTTTAGGTGTCGGGGGCTTGTTCTGTTCCTCTTTTTCTTTTTTCCAAGTGGGATCGTAGAGTTCTAGACATCGATCCACGCTGTACATCATCTGACTTTTCCCACCACGCTGCACTGAAAAATGAGGTTGAAGTTTGCCTTGGGCTTGCAACTTGTAAAAGCGGGTCCACTTGTCCGCGTCGGGAAAGTACAACTTGTACTGGTCTGACATGTTGCGCCTCTGAAGGTTCTATCTCAAATGACGATGTTACCCATTGCCCTTTTATTTATACACTCTATAATTTCGCATATGCGCACAAAAATTAAATTTTGTGTGATACGTATGGTCCATGCCCCCATCCCAAAGAATGACTCGTGCACAGCTCAGGGGCCACTCTCAGCGCCACAGGGTCACACTCAGGGCCATACTCAGGGCCACATTCAGGGCCACACTCACGGGCACACACGGGGCCACACTCAGAGCCACACACAGAGCCACACACACACACACACACACACACACACACACACAGAGTCACCCTTACATTAATAACAAACAAAACGTGTTATTCACGTTTATTTTACAAAACGAAAAGTAGCACACACGTGTTTAATGTCTCAACACATTGTTAATGTAGGGACATCTTGGGGACAGCCTGTAATGTTCCATCACTGGATCGTCCATCTTCTGCCATCTGTAGGTGCGTAGTCCACAACAGTAGCAGACGACGGCATCGTGGTCTCCCGTGTAGAAGAAACCGGCCTTGGCGAGTTCCCTCGGTTTCTGGCGCAACTGTATGGGCCACCACCCAAACGTGCAGAGTCGTCTGTAGAATCTTCTCATTTCGGGTCGATGACAGAACAAGTAATGTCTCGAAAGACCATCGCCATCGGCGTCGTAGGCATCATCGTCGTAGGGAGTCGAGTCCGTTTCTCGAGCAGCATCCGTCTGATCCATGGGTTCTTCGTCCACGATTTCGACGGGTTCACGGGTATCCGTGGGTTCTTCGTCCACAATTTCACCGGGTTCACGAGCAGCGTCCGCTTGATCATGTTCTTCTGGTTTGGTAACCACTCTTTTGCATTGGATCGTGTGTCTTTTGGAACATTTGCATACCAAGACATCGTCACCGCTGCTACAACTGCTGTTACTACTACTGTCCATTCTCGAATATTCCGATGCCATGTCTGGAGCGCACATCTTCGCTCTGCAATGGTCGACTGACGAATGACAAACAGTTCTAAATCTAAGGTTTATATACACAATGTCTGAACATGTCCAAACACGTCCTCGTTTTTCCCGTGACGTCACCGAGCATGTCTGGACACGTCTAATATCTCGGATTGCATTCCGAACACTCTATGGCACCCGTCAGATTTTGATGATCTTCTCGTAAGTGGCACGGTATGACGTCTCTCAGTTCAGGCACAAAGTCGTAGATAGTGTCAAAACATTTCTGGAGCTCTTTCCACTGTTCGACAGTCAGTCGAACGCCGCGACGGGAGGGTTTCAGTTCTTGATCACAATACCACCACTGACGAATATCCACACCTTTGTAAATGGTCTCGACGTAGACGTTCCCTCCGAGATGTTGTGATGTGTCCCGTTTAAAGGAGACCAGTTCCAACCATTGTTTCATCGTCAGAGAAACACCTTTCTTGGTGGGAAAAAGTTTTCCACGGTCCTCGTCGAACTGACGAACGTGAATGGCAATGTCCCCCTTCCACAGTTTAGCCACGACGTAGACGTTACCGCCGAGGTCTAGTTTGCATCTCGTTTCGTTTTCTTCGTTTTTGACACTGCCCTCTGTACTGCTTCTGTTATATCCCGTGGCCAATTTCTTCTTTCCAAGTATAGCGCAATCAGACACAGGAACGTAAGTATAATCAACGGTATACGTCTTCTCTCTAGCAGTGTCGTTGAGCGAATGGCAAGCGTCCTGAATATGGGGTTTTTATAGGCCCCCCACGGTAGCGTCCCCACGCTATCTGGAAGTCAAGACGTGTCTGAACACGCTCTCTGGGGTGTCTCATGGCCAACGTCGTATATGGGCACGTTTCAAACCTTCCCCCGACATCTGGCAAAACCTTGGGGATTTTCCTCTGTAATTTTCCACTCCCCCGTTGACTGTTTCTCATTATGCAGAGACCCCCACTCAAGACGTGTCTGAACACGTTCTGGGATGACTCAAACCTTTCCCCGACATCTGGCAAAACCCCTGGAATTTTCCACTCCCCGTTGACTGGTTCTCCTTAATCAACCCACACCTGTCAAATCCATCTTGTCATCTTAACGACTTCCACACCATCTGTTTCCTGTACACCAAACGGCTGTCACAGTTAAATAAACACCCCATCATTCGGCACCACTCTACATTAACGACTTCCGCACCATCTGTTTCCTGTACATCAAAGGACCCCCGACGGTTAACACACCCATCAATCTTACCAACATCCGGTGTTTATTGACACAGAGAGGTCAGGTTCCCACAGCTGTCCAAGTCATTAACCCAGTAGCGTCCCCACGCTTAAAGGTCAGCCAGCTGCACGACCCCGAGGTGCACTGACGTCATTAGGTCACTTAAAGGTCAGCCAATCGGAAGAGGCCACGTCCCTTAGAGGTCAACCAATCAGAGCGCAGGACAGGACACATGACCTAGCTCATTTGCATATTTTGGTACCCAAGTGACCCACCTACTACTTTCGTCAATAGAAATAACAGGTGTTTCGTGTACTAATAGTTTGCCTCGAAGCATTAATAAATTTGAATGATGATGGGTATATTTTTGAAAATAGGTTATTCCTAAGTATTTTCACAAATACATACTGGACAGTGATTAAACATTAAATATAAAACGTATTGTGTTTAGTATACCAAGCGAGACTATTTTCTATATTATGTTCAAACGATGTTTTGTTACATTTATTATTCTCTACTTTAAAGAATAAAATACAAAAGTGTTAACCTAGAAACGTAGATGACATTACCCTACATCCATAACTTATTAAACATATTTGTTTGTAAACGATTATTTTAAAAACAAACAAAACATATATTAATGTTATATGTAAATTAAAGGAATAGTTAATGAGACAATCTATACTAAAACCGACACTATCGACAGCTCTACTTATTGATCTGTTGTATGTAATTTTACTCTGTGAGTTGGTTGTTATTTAATGTTAACATATATGTATATCTTAAAGGTATAATTTCAATATTAGTTAGACTGTAGGTTTATTTTAATATCTGTTCAACCACTTTGATAAAATAATCGACGTTGGAGTGCACTATAAAAGTTCAGTAACATCACTACATTAATTAAACAGTTAATGATTGACAGTTTATAAGTTGTATAAACCGGTTTTGTAATGGGGTTACGGGGTACAATGTAGTCATTTTTAAAAGTTATTTGACCCCACTGCTATAATTAAACAGTTTATGATTGGTTAATAAAGCGGTTGACGGAAAAGACAAAAAAAATTATCTTTCCTTTAAAAACCATTACATCGGTCAGTCACACACTCTTGCTTGTGAGTGCTACTTACTTGGGAATTCTACCAACCAATCTCTTGCTTCTGAATCTATATTGAAGGTATGTGTTTTAGATATACTTTTCATAGTGCCAAACTTATCCTATTTTAAAGCAACCACTTAGCTTTTATGCGTTTGTTAAGACGTTTAACATACAACTTGTAAATAAATGAAATTAAATTTTCAGTTAAAATAGTGTAATTGTTATAACTTGAAAATATGACTTACTAATGTTTTATTCACTAATCATACTAAACAGCTTAGTTAAAAGGTTTTTCATTTATTTGCAGGGCACTGAAAGTGTTCATATGCAACATGTTAACATAAAATGTGATCAAAGTTTTAAAACAATGTAATCAAAGTAGATAGTTTAATATGTTATCCAGAATAGTCAGTTAAAATATGTAATCAAGAATGTAGTTTTATATATATGCAATTAGGAATAGATAGTTTATAATTAATCTAAACAAGAATAAACAGTACTTCAAAATGTCCTCTCACACAACATGCAGAATATTTTTGTGTGATCTGTGTCAGAGCCGCTTTTCTCGGAATGCTGATCTTCTTAGGCATAAAAGGAATTGTTTCAATCAGTCACACATTTTCATGTGTGAACTGTGTGGTGAACATTTTACCAGAAAAGATAACTATCACAGACGTGTTAAACGGTTTCATGAACATACTTTAAAATGTTTAAACTGTTCGTATCAGTGTTCAAACCGAACCAAGCTCGAAAATCACGTTTTAGCATGTATCAGTAGACCTCAATCGTATTCGTGTAATCAGTGTCAGGGCATTTTTTCAACATTTAGAGAACTTGCAATACACAACTCTCAAAATCATAAACCGCAAAGAACATTTCAGTGTTCATTATGTCTAATAGACTTTGTCAATGTGCATATGTTAAAACGACATTTTAAAGTATGTCGAGAACAATCGGGGGGGGGGGGGGGGAGGTGGGTGAAAAGCCACGAACCAAACGAGCAAAGCCAGCTCCGTCAGTCAGTACTACATCTTCCCAAACTGTCAGTAGTGTTCAGCCACATAACAAGCGACGCAAACCATCGGCCACCATTAGTCGTAACCCTGACACAACGCCCCCACCACAGATTAATCTCATAGCTGAACAAGCCCCTTCCCCACAACCAGAAGATGATCAGATTCCCGACGAACCACTTTCTCCAAACAGAGGTTGTAATAGACAAGCTCTGGGTGGTGACGTGAGAGAATTTGACTATGTCGGTACTGAACAAGATAGGTCGGACTTGATGAGATTTCTAGTCGCACGTCGTAGTGACATTATTCGTGATATTCAGTCAGAACTAAAAGAAAAATTATCGATAAAATGGGGTATTTGTGTACAAATTAAAATGTCAAAAGTAACCACAGAAGGGGAACAGACATTTGTAGAACCGTACTTCAAAAACAAAATGGTCGTTGCTACAGAAACAGATGATTTAGCAGAACAATATACTACTGCAATGAATACTATCATGATTAGATTAGACGATTATGAAGGCGAAGAATCAAATCTTAATTTTGAAGAAGTCATTACCATGAAACTGACCGTTGTTCGATTTCAACCTTTCAGAGGTGCGTCACACATCAAATTACCTGTAGAGTTAAAGCAAAAGAAAAAAAGTATACTTAATATTCAAAACGATGATGACAAATGCTTTCTGTATTGTGTACTGGCGCAACTGTACCCCGCTCCCAATCATTCACACCCAGAGAGAACGCATCACTATTTACCTCATGAAGACAAACTGAATGTTAATGGTATAACATTTCCAGTTACACTAAAACAAATCGATTTATTTGAAAAACAATGACTTGACTGTAAATGTTTACGGTTATGAAGAAATTCCACCAGTGGGTAGAAACGAACCTAAAGACTCTCCGCCCCCGAAGGTTGTATACCCCATACGAATAAGCAAATCTCTCAACGTATCAAATAACCATCACGTTGATCTTCTCATGTTAACGGAAAATACACTAAACGATAAAAAAAAAATCATTTCTGTCTAATCAAAAGCTTGTCCGGTTTAACATCGTGCACGGAATACCGTGATCGACAACATTACATATGTAAAAAGTGTCTGTGGCCCTTTACCAGCGAAGAACGGTTAGACAAACACAGAGATTACTGTTATCACAACGCACAGAGAATAGTTATGCCACCATTTGATGAAGCAATAAAATGTTTTGGTGTGAAACAAAAGTATAAAACACAGCGATTTCCGTTCATTATATAAAGCGATTTTGAGAGTGTTCTCGAACCAACAACCGAAAAAAATCGAATACAAAAACACGTACCGTGTGGGTACGCATACAAGGTCGTAAGTATCCTAGATAAATACACAAAACCCCTGAAAGTCTACACCGGTAGAGATGCGTCAGAACATTTTATAGAAAGCATTTTAGAGGAATATGAAGAAATAATGGATATTTTTAATAATCCCGTTGACGTTGTGCTCACGACGACCGAGGCAAGATGGGAAATTGCTAACACTACACACTGTTATCTGTGTGGCGAAGAGTTAGATTACAGTAGACACGTAGACCACTGTCACCTCACGGGAAAGTTTAGGGGGGTTTGTCATGGTTACTGTAATTTAAATTTCAAACTGGAAAAAGAAGTGATATGTGTGCTTCATAACAGCGAACGGTATGACACGCATTTAATACTTCAAGCATCTACTAAGTTTGCTGATAGAAAACTCAGCTGCATTCCGCATAATACTGAACAGTTTCTGTCGTTCTCCATTGACGATTTAGTTTTCGTCGACTCTTTTAAATTCCTAACAGCATCTCTCGATTCGCTGACAAAAAATCTCGTGAGCAAAGGAAAGCAATGTTTTGTACATTTAAGTAAACATTTTCCAGATCATGTTGACATGCTAACCCGTAAACTTCCTTTCTGTTATGAATACGTAGATTCATTCGAGAAATTAAATGACAAACAGTTACCCAGTCACAAAGACGTTTATTCACAACTCGCGGAAAGTAACATTTCTGACGAAGAATATACCTTTGCAGAACAACTTTGGAAGGAATTTCATATCACAAGTTCGAGGTGTCATCTTAACACCACAACACCGTCGACTCCGACTGCAGTGGTGCCAGATTCATCGACAATGGCCTCAACTGCGATGGAGACAGGTGTGGTTCAGTGACGAGTCCCGATTTCTGCTCCGACGTCATGATGGAAGATGTCGCGTGTATAGGCGTCGTGGTGAACGTTATGCGGCAAACTGCGTGCAGGAAGTGGACAGATTCGGCGGGGGTAGTGTCATGGTGTGGGCAGCCATCTCACACACTGGCAGAACTGACCTGGTCCACGTGCAGGGCAACCTGAATGCACAGGGCTACATTGACCAGATCCTCCGGCCACACATCGTTCCAGTTATGGCCAACGCAGTGTTCCAACATGACAACGCCAGGCCTCACACAGCACGTCTCACAACGGCTTTCCTACATAACAACAACATTAATGTCCTTCCTTGGCCATCGATATCACCGGATTTGAACCCAATTGAGCATCTATGGGACGAGTTGGACCGACGCCTCCGACAGCGACAACCACAGCCCCAGACCCTGCCCGAGCTGGCAGCAGCCTTGCAGGCCGAGTGGGCCACCATCCCCCGGGACGTCATCCGTACTCTGGTTGCTTCAATGGGCAGGCGGTGCCAGGCAGTTGTCAACACACGCGGAGGCCACACCCGGTATTGATTCCAGATGACCTTGACCTTGGTGGTGTGTCCTATCACTTACTCACAATGGACTAGAGTGAACTGTGAACAATCCTGCAACATTTGGTAATTATCGGACTCACCATTCAATAATTAAATCAATTCTCCAAATGTTACGACAATGTGGTTTTGCGTTTCTTCTTTTGAAGAGTATATGTAGAGACAACAAAGATAGTCAGAGTACCTCTACCACTTTAAAGAATTCCATTAAAACACATGCACTTGATTGACCCCTAGATTATGAAGACCTTAACAGGCACATCAAAGAAATATCAGTATTAAAAAAATACACTGTCTGAGGAAGGAAACACAAACATGACTGTACCTGTATGAAGTAATGACTTAATGTCCTGAACATTAGTGTTGGGAGGAAATCCTGTATGCTGGGTGTGGGTGTCTTCAAGTTACCAGGTGTGGGAATTTCAAATCCATCGGCCAGGCCATGCTGATTTTCATAATGAACCATCAAAACTATTGGCAGCCACCAATATTCCTGACTATATTTTATTTATAGCCTACTGTAGTTGGAGGTTTTAATAGTTGTGATATCTGGAATAATCATGCAGCTTTAACACATTTATTTTTTATTAATTACTGAAAAAAAACTATTTTTAAATGACAAAATTACCCCAACATCTATTTTCTTGCATTATTTTCTAATCCGGATGAATACAATATGTACATTAGATGTATTCCTACAATCTGTAATCCAGCATTTTATTTAGCTAGTAACATTAGGTAATACAGCTTTAACAATAAAATAAATTATCAACTTAATCCAAGGCAGATAATCAAATCTGAAAAAAATTGGTTCTGAATCTAGTATAAACTCAAAATGCTTTTCATGGGAGCTAACTAAGTGATTATTAAGAAAAATGTTTTATCTGGAAATCTAAGTATATGTTTAACAACCTTATTGTTATGTACAAATAAGAACAGAAGGCACAATAGTGACAACAAATTTAATTATGTTTTTGGTAAAGTTTTTCTTCAAATTTACTTTAAATTTTGCATAAAACTACAAATTTGTCTACAATATAACTTAGCACCCTATAAATATGTCAAAATGACAATAAAAATCAACTTCTTTACAAATTTGAGTTTTCAGAATTTCATACATAAAAAATTAACAATGTTAATGGAAACTAAAGACATTAACCCACTATTGGCACATGCTATTTTTAATATAAAAATAAATTGCTATTAAAATCTTAGTTCAGGTTGCCTATATATAATACCATATTTAAGAGAAGTTGTATATGGCAAGTCAAATACCATGTAAAAAGAAATTATTGAAATCTTTACAGTATGAATTATAGGCCAAAACCAACTTTTCTTCAGTTATAACTTTGATTCAAACTCCATTCAGAGCCATGTACAGAGATTATTGTCACGGTCAAGGTCATTGTGAACTTGCATGATCGAGTGATGGCTAATTAAGCAACCAGTATAGTTTAATTAAATAAAATGACAAAATCATAATATTTTTTATTATGCACTGAATATGTGCTATAGGGTGTATACTACCAAATCAAATCCCATAGACGACAATAGTAACATATGTGGCTAAAACTCCTACCTGCAACATATCAACCGACATAAACGCCACGGATATAAATACTACAACCCCTTACACTTAAAGTGAATCAGAAAAAATGGGGGTCAAGCTGCTCGTTTCTGAGATAACGGGTAGCGTCTATGATTACCCTAGTTTCGCACAAAATTCAAGTACTTTTTTTTACAGGTACCCCATACATGTTTCAAGCACAAGGCTACTTGACACATTGGTACTAGATGAAATAAAATTGCACATTTTTTTTACCCAGATGAAACTATTATTTTTTACAACCAACACACTCACATTTATAACCAATCACAGGACTTGTGGTGTTCACTTCTCTATCAAAAGTTGGGTGCACCTCGAACTTTGACCCAGCCGGAAGTTATTTGGTTTAGTACTACCTTAACACAGTATCTAGTTGCACAGTATTAATACAAGCTGCATGCTGACAAAATAGTAAAATATCGTGGCCGTAAACACAAAATTCCACCAGATTCGTATTTATTGACCGAAAGTGACATAGAAATGCATAATTATCTAATGTAGAAAAAACCCATTTATTTGCCCACGCTTTTTATCAGTTGGCCAACTTAAGTCGATAAAATCCAAAGTCAACGGTGGGCTTAATACATCATTTGTCACTTTTGTAACTAAATAATAAGCTTATATTTTCATGCTTTCTTTGACAATATTGGTAATACTAACAAAAGTACATTGTTTGGATATATCTACATTTATGTGTAATTTTGAGGAATATTGGTACACATTTTGGATAAATGCAGCCATCTTGAATTTTACTTTTCATCCATATATCTCTGAATGAATTTTAAAGAATATGTGTGAATATATTTAAGTCATAACTAATAATTCCATGTATTTGTTCACTGAATCTAAAGAATAATTTGCCATTATGTTTGCATACAAGTTTAATGGCGACCATTTTGAAATTATGCAAATTAGCATATTTGCCCCACCTACATCAATGTACATTTTTGATATGTTGTTCAGGGAGGGTTAGGGTACAGTTGCAATAAAAATCATTTCTGTTGGAATTTGTTCTATGTCAAACCTTATTTTGACTGAACTAACATATTATAATAGATTATATAAATACATGGAAATTATATTTACGTTATCGATAACAACAGCGTATAAATATCGCCTATGACCTTGAAGCGCTGTGAGGTCTGACATACCGTGCACGGTTCGCTCAGTCAACATAAAGTTCCTTGTCGTTTGCTTGTTATTCATTTGTAAGGCTTTTTGTTACTATTCAGAGACATTTTCAATCCAAAAAGGTGGTTCAAAATAGGATTTCGTTTTTTTTTAGAGAGAGAGAGAGAGAGAGAGAGAGAGAGAGAGAGAGAGAGAGAGAGAGAGAGAGAGAGAGAGAGAGAGAGTCAAAATGACCACCATGGTTAATCCATATAGAATGGTGTGCTGCGTTATAGTCCAGTGGAGGTCAGCTTTGAAAAGTGTGTGCGGGTCACCAGAGGTCATTAAAGGTCAATGGGTACAAATTTGAAGAGTTTAATTTTCTTCATAAATATTACCTTCACAGTCATAACGTTTGTATGGCATTACTTATAAGCACAATAGAATATGATGCAGCACATCACTCTACATGGAATAACCATGGTGCTAGCTTTGACTCTTTCTCTCTATTAGAAGACCGGCCTCGGTGGCGTCGTGGCAGGCCATCGTTCTACAGGCTGGTAAGTACTGGGTTCGGATCCCAGTCGAGGCATGGGATTTTTAATCCAGATACCGACTCCAAACCCTGAGTGAGTGCTCCGCAAGGCTCAATGGGTAGGTGTAAACCACTTGCACCGACCAGTGATCCATAACTGGTTCAACAAAGGCCATGGTTTGTGCTATCCTGCCTGTGGGAAGCGCAAATAAAAGATCCCTTGCTGCCTGTCGTAAAAGAGTAGCCTATGTGGCGACAGCGGGTTTCCTCTAAAAAAAAACAGTGTCAGAATGACCATATGTTTGACGTCCAATAGCCGATGATAAGATAAAAAAATCAATGTGCTCTAGTGGCGTCGTTAAATAAAACAAACTTTATTTTTTTTTTACTCTATTAGAACGATATTCTGTTTAAAGCGATTTTTGTTTGGATAGAAAAATCAGTTGTACTGAGAAAAGGGACGATAATGATAAGATTTTAAAAATTGAATACTATGCAAATCGAAATGTTAAAGAACAGTTTCATTAATTCTGTATGTTATTTATGTATCCCACATGAAAGGTATAACTATAAAGATTTATATTTATGAAAAAAATTAAAATGTACTCCTCTTTCAAATTTGTACCCCCGTTGACCTTTAATCGTTTAACAGTGACTACATAAGAGACAGTGTCTAGAGACCCAACAAGTCAAGAATTCGTTATAGCACGTTGCGATATTTACAGTACCAGTAATTTGAAATCATATTATCAAACATAGTATATATTACGGCCTAATAAGGTTACAAGGTCGTTTCTTTATTTTAATGTGGTTAGAGATTTATCTCGAAACAATAGTGAAAGATAAAGTTTTTGGATTAGGATTCTCAGGAAAAAAAGAATATGGACGTGGGAAGGATCCCGTTTATGATGGCGATATAGTGTTAATG